>NC_062244.1:13052500-13068865 GCF_905475465.1 Pieris napi
CTTTGTATGTGACCGTGGTGGGTGTGAGGTTCCGGGTTCGATTCCCGGTCCGAGTGTAAATTTATATTTATTCTCGGCCTTTGGTAGGGCTGTACGGTGCCGGGCGAGTGTTTAAACCGTACATAGTGGGCACAGTTGAGATTCTATAGTGTGCAGTGGGCACCCAACTATATCGATACTCCTGTGTAGGCTTAGAACGTAGCAATACGCTCTAGGCCGAGGGTGGCAATTACAAGTGGTTAAGTAATTGGACATTCCTTTTAGGTGTGAGGTTCCGGGTTCGATTCCCGGTCCGAGTGTAAATTTATATTTATTCTCGGCCTTTGGTAGGGCTGTACGGTGCCGGGCGAGTGCTTAAACCGTACATAGTGGGCACAGTTGAGATTCTATAGTGTGCAGTGGGCACCCAACTATATCGATACTCCTGTGTGAGGATGGCAATTACAAGTGGTTAAGTAATTCAACATTCCTTTTTAGTACGCGTCGAGCTGTCGTAGCGGCAACTGCGTTTTCGTTCGCTCCGCGGCTATAAAAATCCTATGTGGGATTTTTGTGTCTGATAATTTTGTGAATGGTTTCATAAGATTCAGGAATTAATACTGATCATTTTGATGTGTGTGTGAACCTTGTAAGTTATAAACATTAATAACTACAAGGCATAAGTGAGTGGGAAATTGACCCGGTGTGTTTGTGTTGTTTTTGTCGTGACGACGTATAAGTTTTTAGAACTTATTCTATGTGTTGGATTGCAGTGACTATGTGAGTACTTTTATTTTTAAAATCGGCTCACAGAGTTGGCTAAAAAATTACTTTTAGTTTTGAGGTGGTTTTTAAACCATATTATTTCGGAGGGTGGTCTGATGACCTAGAAGAGATAACCATCGCCTTCGTCTCAATAAGGCGGTTTGATTGGTATCAACATAGTCTGGTTTGGAGCAGGGAGGGCTGAGATATTGATGTTAGCATCATTCATCATTTATGTTACAATATACGACGCCATCTTGTCGTAAATTTGGTGTCAAGTGAGGCGCTGTGACGCGTCGGTGTTGGCGGACGTCTCTCACACCGCAGTGAGTGAACGTGGAAGATTTACACCGAAGTGGATTAAGACATTATATTTAATTTTAAGTCTAATTTTAATTTTAATTTTAATTTTAATTTTAATTTTAATTTTAATTTTGATTTTAATTTTAAGTTAGAGTTAATCTTTATTTAATTTAGTTTTGTGTGGTGTATTATATTATTTATATTATTTCATTGTATTCATCCATTTCATACATGCATCTTCATTGATGAGGAGGATTATGGGGAGGTTTCCGTCGTCGTCCGATAGTGACGACGATGTGCCTATTGGCACTTGTTTTAGAAAGCGGGGTCATGCTAAGAGCCCAGGGCGGGATGGGAAGGGAAGTTCTTCTCCATCTTCTCCACCTGCCAAGGGTAAGCCACCAAAAAAGGCGGCTTCTCATGTGGTGGGTTTGGAGGTGGCGCAGAGTGAGTTGCGGGATCTTGAGGCCTGGCCTCTCCCTGGAGAGGAAAAGCGTGGTGCTGGGGGCCATTTACAGGATGGGGCCTCAGCAAGCTCAGTGAAGGCTCTGGACGGGCCCCTCTCATCATGGGAGGATTACGAGGACGCAGTGGTTCTCTTGGGGGTTCCTGAGATCAAGGAGAAGTCGGCTGCCCGGGTTCACCAAATCATAGAGATTGCGGTGAAGTCGGGCAACCTTAAAGGTAAGTTTGTGCGCGACCTAAAGGTTGCGGCGAAAGATATGGGCGAGATGGTGGAGGATCTCGCCGACAGATGCCTCAGGGGGGATGAGGATAGGCGTCTCCAAAGAGACAATGTTCGCCTGAGGGCCCAGGTAAAAGACCTGGGTCTGGAGCTTGCGGCCCTTAGGAGGGATTTTAATGAACGCACTGCGCACTTTGCGCAGGCAAAGGGACACTCCGTGTCGGTGGAGGGTCCCTCCACTCCAGATGCCCTCCGTCAAATGATGGAGGGGCTTTTGGACGGGGTGAGGGAGAATCTTATGGGGGATGTGATGCGGGCTGTTGGGGGCATGTTGGATGCCAAGCTTGCGGGGATTGGGGACAGGCTCCTCCCTGAGCCTGTGCTGCGTCCTCCGCTGGCGGCATCGGCCCGTAGTCAGAACCCCGAGCGTTTTGTAGAGAGGGGGGGCCCGGGGGCCCCGAATTTAACGGGGCCCCAGGGCTCAAGGACCCGTGAGGGTTCATTGGGGGGTCGGGGCACGGTGGCTCCGAATGTGGTGGGGACCCAGGGCCCCGAAGTTTTTGAGGGGAGCAGAGTCCCGGAGGCCCCAGGTCTTTTGGGGCCCCAGGGCTCTGGGGGTCCTGGTGACGGAAGCTGGGCGACCGTCACCAAAAAAAAGAAGAAGGGAAAAGGAAAGGGGAAGAAGAGTGGTTCTCCCGCTGCGCCGGTCCTTCCCCCTGTGAGTGGGGGAAGTGGCCGTGTGGGCCAGGCACAGGACCATGGAGTGGGTCACGGCGCAGGGCCCTCGGCTGGGCGGTCTGTCAGGGTGCAGCCTTCGCTCACTCCGCCGAAAACTTCCGCAGTGGTCATCACATTGCGGAGGGAGGCGGTGGAGCGGGGGGTGACGTATGCCGACGTGTTAACCAAGGCCAGAAATGGTATTAGCCTGGCTGAGATTGGTATCGCAAGTATCAGCATCCGGCTAACAGCAACGGGAGCTCGGATGCTGGAGGTGCCGGGGGTTGACAGGGAGGAGAAGGCTGATGCCCTGGCGGCTAGGCTTCGTGTGGTGCTGTCGGAGGAAGCCTTGGTGGGGAGGCCCGTCAAATGTGCGGACCTCCTTATTCGGGACCTCGACGACAGCATCACTGAGAGGGATGTGACGGAGGCGGTGGCTGCCATGGGTGGGTGCCTGGCTGAAGCGATCAAGCCAGGTAAGATTTGGAGGCGTGGGATACGGGGCTTGGGGGAGATGTTCCTCCTGTGTCCGGTCGCCGCCGCCGAGAAAGTGTGCCAAGGAAAGCTCCTCATTGGGTGGAGCTCCTGTCGGGTTGAAATCCGAGAGGATCGCCCTTTGAGGTGCTTTAAGTGCCAGGAGTTTGGTCACGTGCGGGTCACCTGTACCTCGGCGGTGGACATGGCGGAGGCGTGCTTTAGATGTGGGGTTGTAGGTCACAAGGCCCATGAGTGCAGCTCGAAAGAGCTGCATTGTGTGGTCTGCTCAGCGGCTGGGAAGCCGGCAGACCACAAAATGGGGGGTAGGGCCTGCAACCCTCCAAGGCGGAGGGGGGCCCCGTATGCCCCTGTAGCGTCCAGCACGGTGGTGGGGAATGCTCCCATGGAGGTTGGTGTAGAGCTGTCAAACAAATAAAATGTCTGACAGCTTTACTAGCCTCCTTCAGGGGAATTTAAGGCGCTCCGCTGCGGCTCAGGACTTGTTCCTGCAGTCGATGGCGGAGTGGGGGGTGATGGCGGCCGTTGTTACTGAGCCCTACTATGTGTCGCGACAGAGCTCATGGGTGGGGGACCTTCGAGGTGATGCGGCTGTGATTGCTCGGCCGCATGGACCTCCTCTCTCTCTAAGAGAGAGAGGTTCTGGGTTTGTTCTGGCTGATTGGGGGGAATGGACGTTCGTCGGAGCGTATTTTTCCCCCAATGAGCGTCTGAGCCATTTCGAGGGTTTCCTTGATGCCATGGGCCTGGCCATACGGGGGGCTCTTCCGCGGCCCCTTATCCTCATGGGAGACCTTAATGCGAGGTCTCCCACCTGGGGTGACAGGGTGTCGTGTCGGAGGGGCCCGGTTCTGGAGGAGTGGGCGGCGGAGTTGGGCCTCGTATTCTTAAACGAGGGAACGGAGCCCACCTGTGTCCGCCCACAGGGCAGTTCAAGGGTGGATGTGACCCTTGCTTCTGCGGCGGCGGCCCGGGTAACGACGGCATGGACTGTGCTGGACGGAGTGGAGACCCTATCGGATCATCGTTATATCCAGATGTGGGTCTCCACTTCGATGAGGTGGGATGTGCGGGGGCAGACTCGGATGAGATTTCCTCGCTGGTCCATAGGCCGACTGGACCGTCAGATTGCGCAGGAGGTGGCAATTGTCGAGGGGTGGTGTGCGCCCACTGGTGTTCTGGATGTAGATGAAGGAGCTGGCAGACTGAGCCTAAGTCTCCGAAGGGTGTCGGATGCGGCAATGCCCAAATGGAGGCCGCCGAAGGGGAGGAGAGCGGTCTACTGGTGGACATCGGAGATTGGCAATCTCCGAGGCGCATGTGGTGAGGCCAGAAGGGCCTACTACAGGAGCCGCCGGAGGAGGGGAGATAGCCCCAATGTCACGGAGGGCCTTCGGTTGATCTATAATGATCGCAAGAAGGCTCTCCAGGGGGCTATCTGTGAGGCAAAGGAAAGGACTCATCAGGAGATGCTTCGGGGGTTGAATGATGATCCATGGGGGCGCCCCTACCGATCGGCTCGTAAGAGGCTGAAAGGTACGGGGATGCCTCTCGTGGAGAGTCTGGAACCGACCTTCCTGAAGCGGGTGGTGGCGGATCTGTTTCCTTTGCCTTCTGACACTATCCCTCTGAATATGGCGGCGTCTGTGGGGGATGTGGCGGGCGGAGAGGAAGGGATAGCTCCGGAAGTCTCTGATATAGAGATGGAGGCTATCCTTACCCGTCTCAAAGCCCGCAAGAAAGCACCTGGCCCGGATGGTGTGCATGCGCGTGTCCTGGCAGTAGTCCTCCCTCATATGGAGGTCTCCGTCCGGGAGTTGTACACCGCGTGTTTGCGCGGTGGACGGTTCCCGGTGGCTTGGAAGACGGGACGACTGTGTCTCGTGCGGAAGGAGGACCGCCCGGCGGACAGTTCGGCGGCTTACCGCCCTATTGTCCTTTTGGACGAGGCGGGCAAGGCGCTGGAGTGGGTCGTGGCGTCTCGGTTGTGCCGGCACCTCTCTGTTGAGGGGCCGGATCTGAGCGAGGCACAGTACGGCTTTCGGGCGGGTCGGTCGACGCTAGATGCTCTTCGGGACCTGAGGTCTCACACCGGTGGGGTGGTTAGCGAGGGTGGAAGGGCATTGGCAGTATCATTAGATATTGCCAATGCCTTCAATAGTCTCCCTTTTGGCGTGGTTGGAGAGGCCCTTGAATTTTTTGAGGTCCCTCTGTATCTGCGCCGGATAGTGGGGGACTATTTTGCGGAGAGACGGATCGTGTACTCCAATAGAGAGGGCACGGTCTGTTACCACCCTGTGCGGTGTGGGGTACCTCAAGGCTCGGTCCTAGGGCCACTCCTGTGGGACATGGCCTACGATTGGGTATTGCGGGGCGCGCTTCTGCCAGGATTGCGCGTCTTCTGCTATGCAGACGATACCCTCGTAGTGGCCAGTGGGGCAAGCTATGGGGAGGTGGCTCGACTTGCAACGGTTGGCACCTCCCTTACTGTTAGACGGATAGGGGCCCTGGGACTTAGGGTGTCTCTCGATAAGACGGACGCCCTATTGTTCCATGGCCCTAGGAATGGTCCACCTCCTGGGGCGGTCCTGATGGTGGAAGGAGTAAGGGTTCCGGTGTCGTCCAAGATGAAATACCTTGGTCTCGTCTTGGACGGTCGCTGGAACTTTGAGGCCCACTTTAAGGCTCTCGGGGGGAAGTTAGTGGGGGCAGCGGGGGCGCTAGCAAGGCTTCTGCCTAATATTGGGGGCCCTCAGCAGAGTGTACGGAGGCTGTACTGCGGTGTCATACGCAGTATGGCCTTGTATGGGGCCCCAATATGGGATGATAGGCTGGGGGCGAAGAACCGCGCCCTGCTCAGGAGGCCGCAGCGAGTGATGGCGGTTCGGGCAGCTCGCTGCTATCGGACTGTCTCATTCGAGGCGGCGTGCCTGTTGGCGGGGACTCCGCCCTGGGAGTTCGAGGCGGTGGCCCTAAGTGGCCTGTATCGTCTCAAGTGTGAGACGAGAGCAGATGGCCGATGGGCCGAATTGGTCGGACCAGCGAGGAGGCAAGCCAGGGAGGACACCTTTAATAGGTGGGCCCATGATCTGGCTATGCCAAGGGCGGGTTTAAGAACAGTGGAGGCGATTCGCCCATTTTTACGGGAATGGGTGAATCGTCCGGGTGGGGCTGTGTCCTTTCGGATGGCGCAGATGCTGTCCGGGCATGGGTGCTTCGGACGGTTTCTGCACAAGGTGGCGGGACGGGAAATCCATCCCATCTGCCACCATTGTGGCGCCCCGGAGGACACGGCGGAGCACACCCTGGCTGAATGTGCCACTTGGTCGAGGCAACGCCACGACCTAGTGTCGGTCATCGGGACGGACCTCTCGCTACCGAGCGTTGTTGCAGCAATGCTTGGTAGCCAAGAGGCATGGCGAGCGGTAGCTTTCTTCTGTGAGCGCGTTTTGCTGCAGAAGGAGGCTGCTGAGCGTCAGCGGGAGGTGTGTGGCGATGGCCGGAGGGGTTGTGCTCGGCGAAGGCGTGGCGTGGGCGCGGGGGCTGGACGCGAAGAGCGTACGCCCAACAGCGTTCAGCTGCGCCGTCGTTGAGCCCTTATGCGGACATATTCGCCTGAATTCCCTGGGTTGAATGCCCTGTGCGACCCCCGGGGAATTCAATGCGGTGCCAGATGTCATTCATTCAGAATGGATGTGTCTGGCACTGCAGGTGATATGGAGGGCCTAGGAGGAATTTTTAGTGGGTCGGGTTTCTCCCCTCTGGTTAGCAGAGGGATAAGAGATAACCATCCCCACAGTCCCCGCGGTAGCGACTGCATACGCCCGCGGGCCTGCAATTGTGCATTTTAACCTCCTTCATAAAAAAAAAAAAAAAAAAAAGGTTAGGTTAGGTTAGGTTAGGTTAGGTTAGGTTAGGTTAGGTTAGGTTAGGTTAGGTTAGGTTAGGTTAGGTTAGGTTAGGTTAGGTTAGGTTAGGTTAGGTTAGGTTAGGTTAGGTTAGGTTAGGTTAGGTTAGGTTAGGTTAGGTTAGGTTAGGTTAGGTTAGGTTAGGTTAGGTTAGGTTAGGTTAGGTTAGGTTAGGTTAGGTTAGGTTAGGTTAGGTTAGGTTAGGTTAGGTTAGGTTAGGTTAGGTTAGGTTAGGTTAGGTTAGGTTAGGTTAGGTTAGGTTAGGTTAGGTTAGGTTAGGTTAGGTTAGGTTAGGTTAGGTTAGGTTAGGTTAGGTTAGGTTAGGTTAGGTTAGGTTAGGTTAGGTTAGGTTAGGTTAGGTTAGGTTAGGTTTTTTTTTTTTTTTTTTTTTTTTTTTTTTTTTCCTTTTAATTGTTAGTAGGCCTACCATCCCCGGCGACTAACGCCCCGGGGCCGAGGAAGCTAAGCTAAATACTGCTTGAAGTCTTTATTAAAGTAAAACAAATATATACAGTGGTTGTGGATTAGGTGGTTGAGGGTTGGTTTTGCTATTTGATACAATTCTTTTCCCTCAACCATCTGAGCAGAGTCCACGTCATAAAACTAGTAATTATATAAAAAAAAGTGAAAGTGAAATATTAACAGGTTATTTTGTGCTTAAATAAGTAGGTTGATACAATAAAATTTTTTAACAACAAAGTAGTAGATAAAAGTGGTTATATAATTATTAAAGTAACAGTTATGTTTATTATTATATAGGTATTAGGAATTAAACGCGGGTAGGTTGTTGAGGGTCGGTTCTGCTATTAGATACAATAACCTTCCCTCAGCCGCCCAATTTAAGT
The DNA here is from genome assembly GCF_905475465.1 of Pieris napi. NCBI lineage: Eukaryota > Metazoa > Arthropoda > Insecta > Lepidoptera > Pieridae > Pieris > Pieris napi. The sequence continues at coordinate 13,060,198 of NC_062244.1, forward strand.
CCGCTTCCTAATACCTACATTAAACATAACACAAACAAAATTTAGAACTAAAGTAAAATAAAAATGTAAAAATACACACTGGAATGAATAAGACAGTTGTTATAGAATTAAGTTTAAACAGATAGGCTTTAATAATGAGCCTGTAAATGACTGTGCTGGTGTTTGGAGTTGGACACGGGTAGGTTGTTGAGGGTCGGTTCTGCTATTAGATACAATAACCTTCCCTCAGCCGCCCAATTTAAGTCCGCTTCCTAACACCAACATTAAACATAACACAGACAAAATTTAGAATTAAAGTAAAAAATAAAAATGTAAAAATACACAATGGAATGGAATAAAACAGTTGTTATAAGATTAAGTTTAAACAGATAGGCTTTAATAATGTGCCTGTAAATGACCATGATGGTGTTTGGAGTTGGACACGGGTAGGTTGTTGAGGGTCGGTTCTGCTATTAGATACAATAACCTTCCCTCAGCCGCCCAATTTAAGTCCGCTTCCTAACACCAACATTAAACATAACACAAACAAAATTTGGAGTTAAAGTAAAATAAAAATGTAAAAATACACAATGGAATGGAATAAAACAGTTGTTATAAAGTTGAGTTTAAACAGATAGGCTTTAATAATGTGCCTGTAAATGACTGTGCCGGTGTTTGGAGTTGGACACGGGTAGGTTGTTGAGGGTCGGTTCTGCTATTAGATACAATAACCTTCCCTCAGCCGCCCAATTTAAGTCCGCTTCCTAACACCAACATTAAACATAACACAAACAAAATTTGGAGTTAAAGTAAAATAAAAATGTAAAAATACACAATGGAATGGAATAAAACAGTTGTTATAAAATTGAGTTTAAACAGATAGGCTTTAATAATGTGCCTGTAAATGACTGTGCTGGTGTTTGGAGTTGGACACGGGTAGGTTGTTGAGGGTCGGTTCTGCTATTAGATACAATAACCTTCCCTCAGCCGCCCAATTTAAGTCCGCTTCCTAACACCAACATTAAACATAACACAAACAAAATTTGGAGTTAAAGAAAAATAAAGATGTAAAAATACACAGTGGAATGGAATAAAACAGTTGTTATAAAATTAAGTTTAAACAGATAGGCTTTAATAATGTGCCTGTAAATGACTATGTTGGTGTTTGGAGTTGGACACGGGTAGGTTGTTGAGGGTCGGTTCTGCTATTAGATACAATAACCTTCCCTCAGCCGTCCAATTTAAGTCCACTTCTTAACACCAACATTAAACATTACATAAGGAAAATCAAAATTGCAGTAAAAATAAAAATACACAACAGAATGGAATTAAACCATTTGATATAGAGCCAAATTTAAACAAGTGAACATAGGGAAGTTTTACATTTGCTTAGAGTTATATTAAAATAAAATGACCCAGTGAAATGGGATTAAACTTATAATAAAAATAAAAATGGAATTAATATTATAATTTATGTTTAGTACAGATGGTATTAGCGCAGTAAAGTATGATTTAAATAAAACAACAATCGTAAAAAAAATTTAAGTTAAATATTTAAGTAGTTAGTATAATAATTGTAAAAAGTTTAAAAGGTTATAGATGGAGAGAAATGACTATATACATTTTTTGTACGGGTGAGGGTGGATTACTTGCCGATAAATTGTTAAATGTGAGTGTAAAATATAAGATATAAACATTTTGAAGGCTTTGATAGAGCACACGAGGTTTGAGAAGGGTTGTGTTGTTTAATAAGGGGTAAGGATTGTGAATGTTTTCGTGTTTTGTGTAGATAAGTGCCCCATAAGAGGTGCAGCGTGTAAAGGTCGTCGTGAATTTAGTAGTTTTTAGTTTGTAAGAGGTTTTGTGTAGACAGACAAATGCCCCAGTGCAAGTGCTGCGCGTTGAGGTCGCTGTTAATGTGAGTGTTTAATTCAATGTGTAATTGTGTTGTTTAATATGAAATTAGTGTTTTGTGCATGTTTTAAATGTAGTTAATTTTTGCCTCAACGCGGGCCCGCATGGCTGTAACTTTGGGGCACTTGTCTGAGTCGGCGCGGTGTAGGGTGCCAGTGTTGGTGTTAAATTGTTTGTTGTGTTCGGCGCAGTTGGTGCAGTTGTGTACTTCGGCCTTGCACTCCGCAGTAGGGTGGTGAGCGGAGCATTTGGCGCATGTGGGTGTGGTATTGGGGCAGCGGCTCTTTGTGTGTCCGAAATTTAGGCAGTTTTGACACTGCCTAAATGGTGAGAAGTTGTCGCTGTGGACCCGCTGCATCCCTATGTTAACTCTGCCTAGGTCGGCGAACGCCTTCCAGGCAGAGGGTGTTGTGTTTAGAACCGCGTTGTACAGTGTAGTGTTTCTGTTATTAGCAATGAATTTTACAGTGAATGTGAGCTTAGCTAGTGTGGTGTTCTGGTCTTTTATTGTTTTAATGAGTTCGAATTCAGGTATTGTTTTCTTTATGCCTTTTAGTATAATCATTGGGTCTATGCGCTTTTCCTCTTGGGTGTTTATTTTTGTGTTTTTTTGTAGTCGTGTGAGCGTGTGTAGTTTATGCTCTTCTCTTTCGAAAACGAGTTTTATCTTGTGTTTAGATAGCGGGGTGACCTTTAAGGGGGCGTATCCGCCCTCTCTGAAATTGACTGTTCTACTAATTTGTGTGAGTATCTGTTCTGCTGTGTCGAGACCCTCTCCAGACACGATGATGGAAGGCCCTGCAGGGGGTTTGGGGGTGGCGGCGGCCTTAGCGTAGGATTGATGAATATTACGCGGGTCCGCCGACACTGGTTGTATCTCCGACGGCGCGGGTTTAGGGGATTCCTTTAGAACCCTGGTGTGTTCCTGCAAGGCCTTATTCGATTCATCGAGTAGTCGAGAGTGAGCCTCGAGTTTTTGTATTAGTTGTGTGGTGTGTATTTGTGTATCGGTTGGCGGTGTACTCGTTGGAGGTGTAATCGTGGCTTTGGTTGCCTGTGGTATGTGCGGTGCGGGGGCGGGAGGGTTGGGGCGGGTGGTAGGTGAGGGGTCAATGAGGCTGACTACTCCGAAGAGGCCTTCGATTGCCTCTGTGATTGCAGTTTTTAGTTCCCTTTTTAAGTTGCGGGAGTCAGCGAGAGCTTGTAAGCCTGTCTGCCTATATTCTTTGGCCATCTCCATGTGAGCCGACTCGGATGGGCATTTATCGCGAGTGAAGGCTGGGCTCAACATCTCTACCAAGGTCCGTCTTGCTGGAGTTGAGGACGTAGAGGGAGTAGAGGCTTTGTTTGTTGGTTTGGGTGGAGTTCGGGGTAACATTTTGCTGGTGGAGGGTGAGGGGGGGTGAGGGGGGGCTGAAATGTGGACAGGTGTATTCACCTCTTCGAGCTGAGTCGTTTGATACCCAACTCGAGGGGGTGGGGGTGGGGGGGAAGATTTTGTCAGGGTGGGGGGTAAAAACCTGTATTGTGGGGTGGAGGGGGGTTTTTGAGAGGAACACTGTACACTATCAAATAGAGCTCGCCGAGCCGGTTAAAATAAGCCCAAGCTCGACGGGTTTAGGATAAAAAATTTGGAATATTAAAAATTTACAAATATGGGGCTGGTAATCCACCCTACCTTGTGTTAAGGACCAGGATTGCTCGCCAGCTGTTGCTCGTAATGTAGTGGTGATAGGTGTTTTCTGGCTGCCCCCGGAGAGGAGAAGTCGTTGGTGTTGGAGCAGGAGCTGTTCCAGCTGGTCGCCTGATGACTTGGTGTCCAGTTGGGCAGGTGAAAAAGTGTGATGTGCGGTTTGGAACTAATCCGATGGAATCTTGTGCGGGCTATAAGATGGTGGTAGATTCCGATTTTTCGGAGGTGTGAATCCCCTGGAAACCCTGGATTCCAGGCTATTCCTGGTCGTGGTTCCTGAATTACTGGGCGAATATTGATGATATTGGTGTCAGTCGGTAGGTTATTTTCTGTACTTTGTCCTTATCGTAATTTGGATTTGGTGTTCTGATGTTTGGGGGTGGTTAACCCCAAAAAACGGTTTTCCCGTGGTCCGAGAGGATATTTCTGGTCCGATTTTGTCGTGAGATATGTCAAAAGATACCTTTCCGTCTAGCGCATCTTATAGACATATTAAATTAATTGTGTGTTGTGGGGCCGCTTGCTGGTGGGGAAAATCCTTATTTTTGGTGTTTTTTGCCTCTAGAAAATTATTCCTTAGGTCCAAAATTATAAACTGGGTATCAGGCGATAGCCCTCAATTAGGACTATCGTTTTAAGCTATAATAAGTCACTGTTACAGATCTAAATAAAAAGTTATTAACCTTTTTCTGCGGTTTTGTCCGTGAAATCCTCAGTTATGGACCCTTATCGACCAAATTTGAGTCGAAATGTCCGTCTTAATGCACTCTATTCAACTACACCACAAAAACAATTTTTTAATAACTGAAATTTTTGATGTTTTTTGTAAAAATTAAATATAAGACGAAAACTTAGAAAGCTGAATTTTACACTAAAAGATAGATCGCGATAGCGCGCATCTAACTATATGTAACACTTCACTAAAATATCACTGTATACCACTTTTTTGAATTTTTTAGACTTTTTTAAGGCGCGGAGCGACGTGAGTTCGACCGTTTCGGGTGGCGTTTGGACGCGGACTGGGGGTTAGGTTAGGTTAGGTTAGGTTAGGTTAGGTTAGGTTAGGTTAGGTTAGGTTAGGTTAGGTTAGGTTAGGTTAGGTTAGGTTAGGTTAGGTTAGGTTAGGTTAGGTTAGGTTAGGTTAGGTTAGTTAGGTTAGGTTAGGTTAGGTTAGGTTAGGTTAGGTTAGGTTAGGTTAGGTTAGGTTAGGTTAGGTTAGGTTAGGTTAGGTTAGGTTAGGTTAGGTTAGGTTAGGTTAGGTTAGGTTAGGTTAGGTTAGGTTAGGTTAGGTTAGGTTAGGTTAGGTTAGGTTAGGTTAGGTTAGGTTAGGTTAGGTTAGGTTAGGTTAGGTTAGGTTAGGTTAGGTTAGGTTAGGTTAGGTTAGGTTAGGTTAGGTTAGGTTAGGTTAGGTTAGGTTAGGTTAGGTTAGGTTAGGTTAGGTTAGGTTAGGTTAGGTTAGGTTAGGTTAGGTTAGGTTAGGTTAGGTTAGGTTAGGTTAGGTTAGGTTAGGTTAGGTAGGTTAGGTTAGGTTAGGTTAGGTTAGGTTAGGTTAGGTTAGGTTAGGTTAGGTTAGGTTAGGTTAGGTTAGGTTAGGTTAGGTTAGGTTAGGTTAGGTTAGGTTAGGTTAGGTTAGGTTAGGTTAGGTTAGGTTAGGTTAGGTTAGGTTAGGTTAGGTTAGGTTAGGTTAGGTTAGGTTAGGTTAGGTTAGGTTAGGTTAGGTTAGGTTAGGTTAGGTTAGGTTAGGTTAGGTTAGGTTAGGTTAGGTTAGGTTAGGTTAGGTTAGGTTAGGTTAGGTTAGGTTAGGTTAGGTTAGGTTAGGTTAGGTTAGGTTAGGTTAGTTAGGTTAGGTTAGGTTAGGTTAGGTTAGGTTAGGTTAGGTTAGGTTAGGTTAGGTTAGGTTAGGTTAGGTTAGGTTAGGTTAGGTTAGGTTAGGTTAGGTTAGGTTAGGTTAGGTTAGGTTAGGTTAGGTTAGGTTAGGTTAGGTTAGGTTAGGTTAGGTTAGGTTAGGTTAGGTTAGGTTAGGTTAGGTTAGGTTAGGTTAGGTTAGGTTAGGTTAGGTTAGGTTAGGTTAGGTTAGGTTAGGTTAGGTTAGGTTAGTTAGGTTAGGTTAGGTTAGGTTAGGTTAGGTTAGGTTAGGTTAGGTTAGGTTAGGTTAGGTTAGGTTAGGTTAGGTTAGGTTAGGTTAGGTTAGGTTAGGTTAGGTTAGGTTAGGTTAGGTTAGTTAGGTTAGGTTAGGTTAGGTTAGGTTAGGTTAGGTTAGGTTAGGTTAGGTTAGGTTAGGTTAGGTTAGGTTAGGTTAGGTTAGGTTAGGTTGGTTAGGTTAGGTTAGGTAGGTTAGGTTAGGTTAGGTTAGGTTGGTTAGGTTAGGTTAGGTTGGTTAGGTTAGGTTAGGTTAGGTTAGGTTAGGTTAGGTTAGGTTAGGTTAGGTTAGGTTAGGTTAGGTTAGGTTAGGTAGGTTAGGTTAGGTTAGGTTAGGTTAGGTTAGGTTAGGTTAGGTTAGGTTAGGTTAGGTTAGGTTAGGTTAGGTTGGTTAGGTTAGGTTAGGTTAGGTTAGGTTAGGTTAGGTTAGGTTAGGTTAGGTTAGGTTAGGTTAGGTTGGTTAGGTTAGGTTTGGTTAGGTTAGGTTAGGTTAGGTTAGGTTAGGTTAGGTTAGGTTAGGTTAGGTTAGGTTAGGTTAGGTTAGGTTAGGTTAGGTTAGGTTAGGTTAGGTTAGGTTAGGTTTGGTTAGGTTAGGTTAGGTTAGGTTAGGTTAGGTTAGGTTAGGTTAGGTTAGGTTAGGTTAGGTTAGGTTAGGTTAGGTTAGGTTGTTAGGTTAGGTTAGGTTAGGTTAGGTTAGGTTTGTTAGGTTAGGTTAGGTTAGGTTAGGTTAGGTTAGGTTAGGTTAGGTTAGGTTAGGTTAGGTTAGGTTAGGTTAGGTTAGGTTAGGTTGTTAGGTTAGGTTAGGTTAGGTTAGGTTAGGTTAGGTTAGGTTAGGTTAGGTTAGGTTAGGTTAGGTTAGGTTAGGTTGGTTAGGTTAGGTTAGGTTAGGTTAGGTTAGGTTAGGTTAGGTTAGGTTAGGTTAGTTAGTTAGGTTTGACCGTGGTGGGTGTGAGGTTCCGGGTTCGATTCCCGGTCCGAGTGTAAATTTATATTTATTCTCGGCCTTTGGTAGGGCTGTACGGTGCCGGGCGAGTGTTTAAACCGTACATAGTGGGCACAGTTGAGATTCTATAGTGTGCAGTGGGCACCCAACTATATCGATACTCCTGTGTGAGGATGGCAATTACAAGTGGTTAAGTAATTCAACATTCCTTTTTCTCGGGGGGAAGTTAGTGGGGGCAGCGGGGGCGCTAGCAAGGCTTCTGCCTAATATTGGGGGCCCTCAGCAGAGTGTACGGAGGCTGTACTGCGGTGTCATACGCAGTATGGCCTTGTATGGGGCCCCAATATGGGATGATAGGCTGGGGGCGAAGAACCGCGCCCTGCTCAGGAGGCCGCAGCGAGTGATGGCGGTTCGGGCAGCTCGCTGCTATCGGACTGTCTCATTCGAGGCGGCGTGCCTGTTGGCGGGGACTCCGCCCTGGGAGTTCGAGGCGGTGGCCCTAAGTGGCCTGTATCGTCTCAAGTGTGAGACGAGAGCAGATGGCCGATGGGCCGAATTGGTCGGACCAGCGAGGAGGCAAGCCAGGGAGGACACCTTTAATAGGTGGGCCCATGATCTGGCTATGCCAAGGGCGGGTTTAAGAACAGTGGAGGCGATTCGCCCATTTTTACGGGAATGGGTGAATCGTCCGGGTGGGGCTGTGTCCTTTCGGATGGCGCAGATGCTGTCCGGGCATGGGTGCTTCGGACGGTTTCTGCACAAGGTGGCGGGACGGGAAATCCATCCCATCTGCCACCATTGTGGCGCCCCGGAGGACACGGCGGAGCACACCCTGGCTGAATGTGCCACTTGGTCGAGGCAACGCCACGACCTAGTGTCGGTCATCGGGACGGACCTCTCGCTACCGAGCGTTGTTGCAGCAATGCTTGGTAGCCAAGAGGCATGGCGAGCGGTAGCTTTCTTCTGTGAGCGCGTTTTGCTGCAGAAGGAGGCTGCTGAGCGTCAGCGGGAGGTGTGTGGCGATGGCCGGAGGGGTTGTGCTCGGCGAAGGCGTGGCGTGGGCGCGGGGGCTGGACGCGAAGAGCGTACGCCCAACAGCGTTCAGCTGCGCCGTCGTTGAGCCCTTATGCGGACATATTCGCCTGAATTCCCTGGGTTGAATGCCTTGTGCGACCCCCGGGGAATTCAATGCGGTGCCAGATGTCATTCATTCAGAATGGATGTGTCTGGCACTGCAGGTGATATGGAGGGCCTAGGAGGAATTTTTAGTGGGTCGGGTTTCTCCCCTCTGGTTAGCAGAGGGATAAGAGATAACCATCCCCACAGTCCCCGCGGTAGCGACTGCATACGCCCGCGGGCCTGCAATTGTGCATTTTAACCTCCTTCATAAAAAAAAAAAAAAAAAGGTTAGGTTAGGTTAGGTTAGGTTAGGTTAGGTTAGGTTAGGTTAGGTTAGGTTAGGTTAGGTTAGGTTAGGTTAGGTTAGGTTAGGTTAGGTTAGGTTAGGTTAGGTTAGGTTAGGTTAGGTTAGGTTAGGTTAGGTTAGGTTAGGTTAGGTTAGGTTAGGTTAGGTTAGGTTAGGTTAGGTTAGGTTAGGTTAGGTTAGGTTAGGTTAGTTAGGTTAGGTTAGGTTAGGTTAGGTTAGGTTAGGTTAGGTTAGGTTAGGTTAGGTTAGGTTAGGTTAGGTTAGGTTAGGTTAGGTTAGGTTAGGTTAGGTTAGGTTAGGTTAGGTTAGGTTAGGTTAGGTTAGGTTAGGTTAGGTTAGGTTAGGTTAGGTTAGGTTAGGTTAGGTTAGGTTAGGTTAGGTTAGGTTAGGTTAGGTTAGGTTAGGTTAGGTTAGGTTAGGTTAGGTTAGGTTAGGTTAGGTTAGGTTAGGTTAGGTTAGGTTAGGTTAGGTTAGGTTAGGTTAGGTTAGGTTAGGTTAGGTTAGTTAGGTTAGGTTAGGTTAGGTTAGGTTAGTTAGGTTAGGTTAGGTTAGGTTAGTTAGGTTAGGTTAGTTT